>NW_026045908.1:10000000-10003830 GCF_023898315.1 Schistocerca nitens | reverse complement strand
CACAAACTCTGAGAAGATTCACTCTTCTTGTACTTAAGTCGGCACTGTGCCTTTTATATTCAATTCCGATGTGATTACTGTGTTTCATCGTCAATGTGAAGGTCCAAGGGATACAGTAAACCTGCACTGGTGCATCGGAATCCAATACTGGTCTCCCAGGAGCCGCCCAAAGCACAAACTCTGAGAAGATTCACTCTTCTTGTACTTAAGTCGGCACTGTGCCTTTTATATTCAATTCCGATGTGATTACTGTGTTTCATCGTCAATGTGAAGGTCCAAGGGATACAGTAAACCTGCACTGGTGCATCGGAATCCAATACTGGTCTCCCAGGAGCCGCCCAAAGCACAAACTCTGAGAAGATTCACTCTTCTTGTACTTAAGTCGGCACTGTGCCTTTTATATTCAATTCCGATGTGATTACTGTGTTTCATCGTCAATGTGAAGGTCCAAGGGATACAGTAAACCTGCACTGGTGCATCGGAATCCAATACTGGTCTCCCAGGAGCCGCCCAAAGCACAAACTCTGAGAAGATTCACTCTTCTTGTACTTAAGTCGGCACTGTGCCTTTTATATTCAATTCCGATGTGATTACTGTGTTTCATCGTCAATGTGAAGGTCCAAGGGATACAGTAAACCTGCACTGGTGCATCGGAATCCAATACTGGTCTCCCAGGAGCCGCCCAAAGCACAAACTCTGAGAAGATTCACTCTTCTTGTACTTAAGTCGGCACTGTGCCTTTTATATTCAATTCCGATGTGATTACTGTGTTTCATCGTCAATGTGAAGGTCCAAGGGATACAGTAAACCTGCACTGGTGCATCGGAATCCAATACTGGTCTCCCAGGAGCCGCCCAAAGCACAAACTCTGAGAAGATTCACTCTTCTTGTACTTAAGTCGGCACTGTGCCTTTTATATTCAATTCCGATGTGATTACTGTGTTTCATCGTCAATGTGAAGGTCCAAGGGATACAGTAAACCTGCACTGGTGCATCGGAATCCAATACTGGTCTCCCAGGAGCCGCCCAAAGCACAAACTCTGAGAAGATTCACTCTTCTTGTACTTAAGTCGGCACTGTGCCTTTTATATTCAATTCCGATGTGATTACTGTGTTTCATCGTCAATGTGAAGGTCCAAGGGATACAGTAAACCTGCACTGGTGCATCGGAATCCAATACTGGTCTCCCAGGAGCCGCCCAAAGCACAAACTCTGAGAAGATTCACTCTTCTTGTACTTAAGTCGGCACTGTGCCTTTTATATTCAATTCCGATGTGATTACTGTGTTTCATCGTCAATGTGAAGGTCCAAGGGATACAGTAAACCTGCACTGGTGCATCGGAATCCAATACTGGTCTCCCAGGAGCCGCCCAAAGCACAAACTCTGAGAAGATTCACTCTTCTTGTACTTAAGTCGGCACTGTGCCTTTTATATTCAATTCCGATGTGATTACTGTGTTTCATCGTCAATGTGAAGGTCCAAGGGATACAGTAAACCTGCACTGGTGCATCGGAATCCAATACTGGTCTCCCAGGAGCCGCCCAAAGCACAAACTCTGAGAAGATTCACTCTTCTTGTACTTAAGTCGGCACTGTGCCTTTTATATTCAATTCCGATGTGATTACTGTGTTTCATCGTCAATGTGAAGGTCCAAGGGATACAGTAAACCTGCACTGGTGCATCGGAATCCAATACTGGTCTCCCAGGAGCCGCCCAAAGCACAAACTCTGAGAAGATTCACTCTTCTTGTACTTAAGTCGGCATTGTGCCTTTTATATTCAATTCCGATGTGATTACTGTGTTTCATCGTCAATGTGAAGGTCCAAGGGATACAGTAAACCTGCACTGGTGCATCGGAATCCAATACTGGTCTCCCAGGAGCCGCCCAAAGCACAAACTCTGAGAAGATTCACTCTTCTTGTACTTAAGTCGGCATTGTGCCTTTTATATTCAATTCCGATGTGATTACTGTGTTTCATCGTCAATGTGAAGGTCCAAGGGATACAGTAAACCTGCACTGGTGCATCGGAATCCAATACTGGTCTCCCAGGAGCCGCCCAAAGCACAAACTCTGAGAAGATTCACTCTTCTTGTACTTAAGTCGGCATTGTGCCTTTTATATTCAATTCCGATGTGATTACTGTGTTTCATCGTCAATGTGAAGGTCCAAGGGATACAGTAAACCTGCACTGGTGCATCGGAATCCAATACTGGTCTCCCAGGAGCCGCCCAAAGCACAAACTCTGAGAAGATTCACTCTTCTTGTACTTAAGTCGGCATTGTGCCTTTTATATTCAATTCCGATGTGATTACTGTGTTTCATCGTCAATGTGAAGGTCCAAGGGATACAGTAAACCTGCACTGGTGCATCGGAATCCAATACTGGTCTCCCAGGAGCCGCCCAAAGCACAAACTCTGAGAAGATTCACTCTTCTTGTACTTAAGTCGGCATTGTGCCTTTTATATTCAATTCCGATGTGATTACTGTGTTTCATCGTCAATGTGAAGGTCCAAGGGATACAGTAAACCTGCACTGGTGCATCGGAATCCAATACTGGTCTCCCAGGAGCCGCCCAAAGCACAAACTCTGAGAAGATTCACTCTTCTTGTACTTAAGTCGGCATTGTGCCTTTTATATTCAATTCCGATGTGATTACTGTGTTTCATCGTCAATGTGAAGGTCCAAGGGATACAGTAAACCTGCACTGGTGCATCGGAATCCAATACTGGTCTCCCAGGAGCCGCCCAAAGCACAAACTCTGAGAAGATTCACTCTTCTTGTACTTAAGTCGGCATTGTGCCTTTTATATTCAATTCCGATGTGATTACTGTGTTTCATCGTCAATGTGAAGGTCCAAGGGATACAGTAAACCTGCACTGGTGCATCGGAATCCAATACTGGTCTCCCAGGAGCCGCCCAAAGCACAAACTCTGAGAAGATTCACTCTTCTTGTACTTAAGTCGGCATTGTGCCTTTTATATTCAATTCCGATGTGATTACTGTGTTTCATCGTCAATGTGAAGGTCCAAGGGATACAGTAAACCTGCACTGGTGCATCGGAATCCAATACTGGTCTCCCAGGAGCCGCCCAAAGCACAAACTCTGAGAAGATTCACTCTTCTTGTACTTAAGTCGGCATTGTGCCTTTTATATTCAATTCCGATGTGATTACTGTGTTTCATCGTCAATGTGAAGGTCCAAGGGATACAGTAAACCTGCACTGGTGCATCGGAATCCAATACTGGTCTCCCAGGAGCCGCCCAAAGCACAAACTCTGAGAAGATTCACTCTTCTTGTACTTAAGTCGGCATTGTGCCTTTTATATTCAATTCCGATGTGATTACTGTGTTTCATCGTCAATGTGAAGGTCCAAGGGATACAGTAAACCTGCACTGGTGCATCGGAATCCAATACTGGTCTCCCAGGAGCCGCCCAAAGCACAAACTCTGAGAAGATTCACTCTTCTTGTACTTAAGTCGGCATTGTGCCTTTTATATTCAATTCCGATGTGATTACTGTGTTTCATCGTCAATGTGAAGGTCCAAGGGATACAGTAAACCTGCACTGGTGCATCGGAATCCAATACTGGTCTCCCAGGAGCCGCCCAAAGCACAAACTCTGAGAAGATTCACTCTTCTTGTACTTAAGTCGGCATTGTGCCTTTTATATTCAATTCCGATGTGATTACTGTGTTTCATCGTCAATGTGAAGGTCCAAGGGATACAGTAAACCTGCACTGGTGCATCGGAATCCAATACTGGTCTCCCAGGAGCCGCCCAAAGCACAAACTCTGAGAAGATTCACTCTTCTTGTACTTAAGTCGGCACT